>NC_054558.1:12101155-12144277 GCF_017654505.1 Polyodon spathula
CAAAGCACTGACGCGCTATTTTTAATAAACAAATAAACAAGACAAACACCTAGCTCTATTTTTGAGCACTAACTAAAAAACACAAACAGGAACCTAAACTACCTTGCAGGACGGCTAAGCTGTTTACCTGACGAATAAACAAATTACACAGATGAAAAGGTTTTACACTACCTTTTCTCTTTGTATACGCTTGAGCACACTATCAAGTGGGCTTCTATACACTCCAGCAGCCCAGAACAGACTGGCTGCTTCCTTTAAATACCCTGCACCTGGCTCTAATTTACAATGACAGCCAGGTGCAGGGGATAATTAACAATAAAACAATTAAACAAAAAACAATTAACACATGTTTTTCTTTTTTGGCAGGGATGATGTTAACCTCCTCCCTTCACTGTATATATATATACTACTATATATATATATATATATATATATATATATATATATATATATATATATATATATATATATATATACACACACACACACACACACACACACACATATATATATATATATATATATATATATATATATATATATATGTGTGTGTGTATATATACATATAGACACATATATATATATATCACAGTGCCCTCCGTAAGTATTGAGACAGTGAAGTCAAAATTGCTATTTTTGCTGTACACTCAAGCAATATGAAAATATGAGTAGAAGATGAATATGAGGCAAAAATACAGAATGTCACCTTTTATTTCTGGCATTTTTAATACATACATATTTTACCAACTAAGAGTAACAGCACTTTCAGAGTTCCATTCCCCCATTTTATGTGAGCATAAGTATTGGGACATTTGGCTCACAGGTGTTTTTATGTATGTGTTTTTTTTTGTGTGTGTGTATGTGTGTGTGTGTGTGTGTGTGTTGTGTGTGTGTGTGTGTATATATATATATTATATATATATATATATATATATATATATATATATATATATATATTATATATATATATAGTGCCTTGCAAAAGTATTCAGACCCCTGACCAATTCTCTCATATTACTGAATTACAAAAGGTACATTAACATTTCGTTCTGTACGATATTTTATTTTAAATCACTTAAACTCAAAATCAATTATTGTAAGGTGACATTGGTTTTATGTTGGGAAATATTTTTAAGAAAAATAAAAAAACTGAAATATCTTACTTGCATAAGTATTCAACCCCCACACATTAATATTTGGTAGAGCCACCTTTCGCTGCAATAACAGCTTTAAGTCTTTTGGGGTAAGTATGTACCAGCTTTGCACACAGAGTGATTTTGGCCCATTCTTCTTGGCAGATTTGCTCCAGGTTGTTCAGGTTGGTTGAACGACGCTTGTGGACCGCAATTTTCAAATAGTGCCACAGATTCTCAATGGGATTGAGATCAGGACTTTGACTGGGCCACTGTAGGACATTCACCTTTATGTTCTTGAGCCACTCCAATGTTGCTTTGGCCTTGTGCTTGGGATCATTGTCCTGCTGAAAGGTGAATTTCCTCCCAAGCTTCAGTTTTTTAGCAGACTGAAGCAGATTATCTTGCAGTATTCTCCTGTATTTTGCTCCATCCATTCTTCCTTCAATTGTAACAAATGCCCTGTCCCTGCTGATGAGAAGCATCCCCACAGCATGATGCTGCCACCACCATAGTTCACTGTAGGGATGGTGTGTCTTGAGGCATGGGCAGTGTTAGATTTGCGACACCCATAGCGCTTTGAGTTTTGGCCAAAATGCTCCATCTTGGTCTCATCTGACCACAAAACCTTTTCCCACATCTAAGCTGGGTCACTCTCATGCTTTCTGGCAAACTCCAGACGTGCTTTCAGAGATGTTGGGCTCTCTGTGGCTTCTCTCACAAGTCTCCTTCTTGTTTGAGCGCTGAGTTTTGAGGGACGGCCTTTTCTTGTCAGTGCCTGGGTGGTGTGATGCAGCTTCCACTTCCTGATTATTGATCCAACTGTGCTCACTGGGATATCCAATCACTTGGATATTATTTTGTACCCCTAATCTATGCATTTGTATTACTTTATCTTTAACTTCTGTAGAATGCTCTTTGGTCTTCATTTTCCTTCAGATTCACAGCCTTACCAATGATCCTTCAACAGTGGGGTTTTTATCCAGAAAATGTGACAGCAACTTTAATGGTTCAAAGGTGGAGGCCAATGGTAAGGTAATTGTGTCCTCGTTAGGGCAATTTCTTTCATCGGTGCAAACTGGGAGCTTCCACAGCACAGGGGTTGAATACTTATGCAAGCAAGATATTTCAGTTTTTTATTTTTCTTAAAAATATTTCCCAACATAAAACCAATGTCACCTTACAATAATTGATTCTGACTTTCAGTGTTTAAAAATAAAATATCAAACAGAACGAAATTTCAATGTACCATTTGTAATTCAGTAATATGAGAGAATTGGCCAGGGGTCTGAATACTTTTGCAAGGCACTGTGTGTGTGTGTGTGTGTGTGTGTGTGTGTGTGTGTGTGTGTGTGTGTGTGTGTGTGTGTGTGTGTGTGTGTGTGTGTGTGTGTGTGTGTGTGTGTGTGTGTGTGTGTGTGTGTGTGTGTGTGTGTGTGTGTGTGTGTGTGTGTGTGTGTGTGTGTGTGTGTGTGTGTGTACAAAACATTAGGAACAGGTGCTCTTTCCATGAAATACTGACGAGTTGAATCCAGGTGAAAGCTATGATCCCTTATTGATGTAACCTGTTAAATCCATTTCAATCACTGTAGATGAAGGGGAGAGAGGTTAAATAAGGATATTTAAGCCTTGACACAATTGAGACATGGATTGTGTATGTTTGCCATTCAGAGGGTAAATGGGCAAGACAAAAGATTTAAGTGCCATTGAACGAGGTATGGTTGTAGGTGCCAGGCACGTCGGTTTGAGTGTGTCAAGAACTGCAACGGTCCTGGGTTTTTCACGCTCACCAGTTTCCCGTGTGTATCAAGGATGGTCCATCACCCAAAGGACATCCAGCCAACGGCAGGCCAGTGGTCGAAAAACGGCTCATTGATGAAAGAGTCCAAAGGAGACTGACACGAATTGTGCAGGCAACAGACTGGCTACAGTTAGTCAACTGACAGTCCAGTACAACATTGGTGCCGAAAGACCCATAAAAGAATGCATAATTCCTAACAGAGTTCCACTTCTTTCAGCAAAACACAAGAAACTGCGGTTGCAGTGGGCTAAGGAACGAAAACACTGAACACTGGAAGATTGGAAAAACATTGCCTCGTCTGATGTATCTCGGTTCCTGCTGTTTCACGCTGATGGGAGGACTAGTGCATGGAGAAAACCACATGAGTACATGCATCCATCATGCCGCGTGTCAACATTGCAGGCTGATGGTGGTGGTGTGATGGTGTGGGGTGTGTTTACATGGCACACATTGGGCCCTTTGATGAGGCTGTTCTGAGGGCAAAAGGGGGTGCAACTCAATATTAGGAAGGTGTGTGTGTGTGTGTGTGTATGTATGTATATATATATATATATATTGTGAGATAGCAGGGAGGGGGTTAAAATCCTTCCCTGCTAAAACGATGTGAGACTGCTCATTTGGGTGTCATGGGGTTTAATTGTGTAATTCCTTTATTGTTTAGTTATCCCCTGCACCTGGTGGTAATTGTAAATTAGAGCCAGGTGCAGGGTATTTAAAGAGAGGCAGCCAGTCTGTTCAGGCTGCTGCTGAGAGAAGAGCCCGACTGTGTGAGTGAGCAGTCGTATGGAGGTATTGTGTGAGGGTGTGTTTTTGAATGTTTGTGGCAGGTAAACGGTTTAGCCGTCCTGCGTGATAGTTAGGTTCCTGTTTATGTTTAGTGAGTGCTCCAAATAGGAGCTAGGTGTTTGTTTTGTGTTTATTTCATTTTTGTGTTTATTAAAAGTTTCAGTGCAATCCTGTGTGTTGGGTCGTGATTCAAAAGGGAGAAGAACCCGTGAGAGCATGTGTGGCGAGCAAAAAGGTGACTATATATATATATATATATATATATATATATATATATATATATATATATATATATATATATATATATATATATATATATATAAATAATTGTATACACAGTACTGTGCAAAAGTTTTAGGCAGGTGTGAAAAAATGCTGTAAAGTAAGAATGCTTTCAAAAATAGACATGTTAATAGATTTATCAATTAACAAAATGCAAAGTGAGTGAACAGAAGAAAAATCTACATCAAATCAATATTTGGTGTGACCACCCTTTGTCTTCAAAACAGCATCAATTCTTCTAGGTACACTTGCACACAGTTTTTGAAGGAACTCGGCAGGTAGGTTGGCCCAAACATCTTGGAGAACTAACCACAGTTCTTCTGTGGATTTAGGCAGCCTCAGTTGCTTCTCTCTCTTCATGTAATCGCAGACAGACTTGATGATGTTGAGATCAGGGCTCTGTGGGGGCCATACCATCACTTCCAGGACTCCTTGTTCTTCTTTACGCTGAAGAAAGTTCTTATTGACTTTCGCTGTATGTTTGGGGTCGTTGTCATGCTGCAGAATAAATTTGGGGCCAATCAGATGCCTCCCTGATGGTATTGCATGATGGATAAGTATCTGCCTGTACTTCTCAGCATTGAGGAGACCATTAATTCTGACCAAATCCCTAACTCCATTTTCAGAAATGCAGCCCCAAACTTGCAAGGAACCTCCACCATGCTTCACTGTTGCCTGCAGACACTCATTCGTGTACTGCTGTCCAGACCTTCGGCGAACAAACTGCCTTCTGCTACAGCCAAATATTTAAAATTTTGACTCATCAGTCCAGAGCACCTGCTGCCATTTTTCTGCACCCCAGTTCCTGTGTTTTCGTGCATAGTTGAGTCGCTTGGCCTTGTTTCCACGTTGGAGGTATGGCTTTTTGGCCTCAAGTCTTCCATGAAGGCCACTTCTGACCAGACTTCTGGGGACAGTAGGGTCCCACTGTTTTCTGCCAATTCTGAGCTGATGGCATTGCTGGACATCTTCCAATTGCAAAGGGAAGTAAGCATGATGCGTCTTTCATCTGCTGCAGTAAGTTTCCTTGGCCGACCACTGCGTCTGCGTTCCTCAACGTTGCCCGTTTCTTTGTGCTTCTTCAAAAGAGCTTGGACAGCACATCTGGAAACCCCTGTCTGCCTTGAAATTTCTGCCTGGGAGAGACCTTGCTGATGCAGTATAACTACCTTGTGTCTTGTTGCTGTGCTCAGTCTTGCCATGGTGTATGACTTTTGACAGTAAACTGTCTTCAGCAACCTCACCTTGTTAGCTGAGTTTGGCTGTTCCTCATCCAGTTTTATTCCTCCTACACAGCTGTTTCTGTTTCAGTAAATTATTGTGTTTCAACCTACATATTGAATTGATGATCATTAGCACCTGTTTGGTATAATTGTTTAACCATACACCTGACTATATGCCTACAAAATCCCTGACTTTGTGCAAGTGTACCTAGAATATACATGTAATGTAAAAATAGCCCCTTTTGTTGACAAATTGCGTATTTGTGCTCAGTGAGATCCAGATATCAAGGAAATGTGATTTTTTTTTTTTTTTTTTTTTTACAAATGATTTGCGTAAAAGTGTACTTGGAAAGTAAAACCTTTAAATAATGTGTTTACACTTCTCTGAAATAATATTGAAAAAACGTCCTTTTACAATCCTGTTGTAAGTATTCACAGGGATGTAAGGGTTAAATAAATGTCAGGAGCGATCTACAGCATTCTGTTTATTAATCTGCTAATACATACTTTCTAGAAATGGGGTGACCAATTCAAATGGCTAAAGGAATGGGATGATTTTAATTGCTCATTATCTGGTTTACAGTGGAGATTATATCGACATCTTGTGGCGGGAGAACTACATTACAGTTTAAGGCCCTATTTATGTCATTGATCCTGTGTTGTCTGTATCGCATCGTTATCTGTTTCAGCTTTTTAATGACTTTTTATGAATTTTTAAATCAAAATCATAAATACAAACGGGGGAAAAAACATGACTTAATAGGATGGCAGTGTATCCAGATCACATTCCCTCCTGCACTGCATCCAGATCACACTCCCTCCTGCACTGTGTCCAGATCACACTCCCTCCTGCACTGTGTCCAGATCACACTCCCTCCTGCACTGTGTCCAGATCACACTCCCTCCTGCACTGTATCCAGATCACACTCCCTCCTGCATTGTGTCCAGATCACATTCCCTTCTGCACTGTATCCAGATCACATTCCCTCCTGCACTGCATCCAGATCACACTCCCTCCGGCACTGTATCCAGATCACACTCCCTCCTGCAGTGTGTCCAGATCACACTCCCTTCTGCACTGTATCCAGATCACACTCCCTCCTGCACTGTGTCTAGATCACATTCCCTACTGCCTTGTATCCAGATCACTTTCCCTCCTGCACTGCATCCAGATCACACTCCCTCCGGCACTGTATCCAGATCACACTCCCTCCTGCACTATGTCCAGATCACATTCCCTTCTGCACTGTATCCAGATCACATTCCCTCCTGCACTGCATCCAGATCACACTCCCGCCTGCAGTGTGTCCAGATCACACTCGCTCCTGCACTGTGTCCAGATCACACTCCCCCCTGCACTGTATCTAGATCACACTCCCTCCTGCAACAATGCTGTTTTTCTGTTCCCACAGTACAGCATTTATTTCAATCAGAGCACCCGCAGAGTTGCAGGAGGGACCATGATCTGGACACAATGTTTAGAAGAAACAGTCTCAAGTAAAAGTTGATGTATTGATTTTTATCTGCGATATGGATAACGTGGCTACAGCAAAGGTAAAGTAATGTGTTTCTTATATTTCTGGTTCTGCTGTAGACTATAATATGTAGACTATAATAATATAAAAATATTTTTCAGGCAGATCGGGCCTAAAAGAATGAGGCATATACTAAAAATGCACTTACATTTGAGGAGGTATACATTGATAACAGTATTTAGTTTTTATATATATCTATCTCAGTGCCTATAGAAAATCTACACCCCCTTTCAGAATTATCACCTTTTGTTGCCTTATAGCTGCATTTTAATATATATATATATATATATATATATATATATATATATATATATATATATATATATATATATATATATTTTTTTTTTTTTTTTTTTCATTTATCTACACATCCTACCCCACAACTTCCAAGTGAAAAAAATACAGAAATTTGTAGAAAATTAATTAAAAATAAAAACTGAAATAGCTTGGTTGGATAAGTGTCCACCCCCCTTGTAATAGCAATCCTAAATTAGCTCAGGTGTAACCAGTTGCCTTCAAAATCACACAAAATTAAGTAGCCTTCACCTGTGTTAAATTTGTAGTGATTCATGTGATTTCAGAATAAATTCAGCAGTTCCTGTAGGTTCCCTCTGCTGGGTAGTGCATCTCAAAGCAAAGACTCAACCATGAGCACCAAGGCGCTTTCAAAATAACTCCGGGACAAAGTTGTTGAAAGGCACCGATCAGGGGATGGGTATCAGAGAGGCTACCAAGAGGCCAATTGCAACATTGCAAGAGCTACAGGTTTTTATGGCCAAGACTGGTCAAAGTGTGGATGTGACAGCAATTCCCAAGCAATCCACAAATCTGGCCTGTATGGTAGGGTGGCAAGAAGGAAGCCATTACTCAAGAAAGTCCACCTTGAATCCTGTTTTTGAAGTATGCAAAGAAACACTCGGTAGATTCTGTAGCCATGTGGCAAAAAGTTTTGTAGTCTGACAAAACTAAAATCGTTATGTTTGGCGCAAATCCAACACAGCGCATCACCCAAAGAACACCATCCCTATTGTGAAGCATGGTGGTGGCAGCATCATGTTATGGGGATGTTTCTCATCTGCAAGGACTGGGGCACTTGTCAAGATAGAAGGGAAAATGAATGGAGCAAAGTACAGAGACGTCCTTGAGGAAAACCTGCTGCCCTCTGCAAGAAAGCCGAAACTGGGACGGAAGTTCACCTTTCAGCATGACAACGACCCAAAGCACACAGCCAAAGCTACACGAGTGGCTAAGGAACAAAAAAGGTAAATGTCCTTGAGTGGCCCAGACAGAACCCTGACCTAAATCCAATTGAAAATTTGTGGCTTTACTTGAAGATTGCTGTCCATCAATGCTCCCCGAGGAACTTAACAAAGCTTGAACAGTTTTGTAAAGAAGAATGGTCAAATATTGCCAAATCTAGGTGTGCAAAGTTGGTAAAGACCTATCCCAACAGACTCACAGCTGTAATGGCTGCCAAAGGTGCTTCCACCAAGTATTAACTCAGGGGAGTGGAGACTTATCCAATTATGGTATTTCAGTTTTGTATTGTTAACATATAATTTTATTTCTTAAGAAAAACTTTTTTCCCCTTAACAGTGGAGTATGGTGTGTAGATAAGTGGAAAAAAATCCTCATTTAAGTGCATGAAACTCTGAGGCACAGACACAACAAAGCATAGCATAGTAGTCAAAAAGTGATTATTGCCTTACAGGAAAATATTCTTGAACTTTGTCCCATACTCTAGACCATCACTTTCAATTCAAACACAAAATGTCTCTTTTCAACCACTCGACAACACCCACAGTACAGAAATGTTCATTAATGATCAACAAAATGAGAATATGTTTAAAAAAACAAACAAAAAAAAAACCTGGTACATTTGTATCTCAGAGAAACGGATAATGACATAGAACGTCTGTACAGCACTGAAACACCTGTTTTAAAAAAAACAAACACAAAACAAACAAACTGTACTGCTGAACCTCGTGTTCTTTAATATTAGCATCACAAGGGTGCCCATGTATTATAAAAAAAAATAATAGATGGGCCTCTTCAGTGAGGTACAGTCTCGTCATTTATGACATCACAGAAACCCTTTTTCTCCTGTAACTAAAATACTCATTGCAAAAAACTACGTTTATGCAGCATTCAGGGTTGATCTCATTACCACAAAGCAAGGAAATGTGGTATTAGGGTTTTTAACCCTATCTCGCCATTCCCACCCCCACACAAGCAGCCAAAGGAACCAGACAACACAAACAACCGCAGACTGCTGTCATCAGGCAAGACACAGAACATGCAACTCTTTCCAGATACACAAGACATCCATGCTCCTACGCATCAGGGTGGTATCCCCCTCGGCATAGGCCTGTGACGTCAGAACTACACACTGGAAGCAAGAATCAGTGTGCCATGTGCTGGGGGAGGTCGGGTGGGTTGTTTGATGTGCATCATATACCACTCCTAGAACTACAGTTACATGTGAGTAGCTCTCATTTCTAGGGACATGGATAAGGCACACTCCAAACTTATGGCAGGCTCCTAGTAGTTCTCTGGGAGGAGGGGTAAAGGCACACACCCCCTATCCAGGAAAAAGAGACTGCAGAATCAAGGCTGCAAGCATCCCAGTGTAACTCAAGGTCGATATGGTAATGGGACGTACAGGTGTGTTTTGACTACCAGGTAGCAGCCCTGCAGATTTCTGGATAGGAATGTCCCTGGAAGCAGCCACTGAGGCAGCAGTATGTCTGGTGGAATGAGCCTTCAGCCCCACAGCAGGCTTCCTACTATGTAGGTTATTGGAATGCTTTGAAATGCTAGAAAACGGTAACAGTGCATTGAGACATGTCAATTACTTTCATACATGCATTGAGATCAAAAGTGCATGCAAATGTAGTTCTAGTTTTGTGAAGTTGATACGGTTCTGCAGTCAAAGTGGGTGTGTGTGTGTGTTTGTGTTAAAGTGTACATGTATATTCATAGCTACGGTGGAACATGATGATGATGTCTCTTGTGTCATCTTGAAATTAAAAACTGTGTCTGCCATGTACTGTAATGTTTCACAGTGTGTGATGTTACTGTGTGAATGGCGGGCTGCACGATGCAGCCTAGGCAACAACAGTTATCGTCAAGAAAAAAAAAAAAAAATTTAAATCCTTTGCTTACGTCTAGCACTTTTATATTTTCCTATTACCAGATTGCTTTGTACCTGTATAGGCCTAATGCTCCTACCGCGGTAAACTCTCCAGTGCCGCCTTCGCACTCTTCAAAGTCTCAGACTGAGCCAATCACAGGAGCACCATGTCGGTCACGTCATGCCACCATAAATTGCTGATTTCTAGGCAGGCACAAGGTATGACACAGGCCCGGTTTTTGGGATGAAACCGCATAACAGTCTCACGTTTTGATTGGTCTATGTCTGTCACATGAATATGTCGTCACAGGAGTGGAAAAGCTTGCAGGCATTTTTAACATTGTGATCAGAGAAAGAGAGCGAGAGATCTGCTTTTCACAACCTTTCAATTAAAATATAACGTGGTATTTTGCTGTACTAATATAACAAACTATGGGTTATTACTTTATATGACTTGTCACGTTATGCACGAATATAAGAATTTTTTTTTTTTTTTATATAGTGATGTATTTTTTTCTTTCAAACAGCATATATCTATAATCGTTTGTGCAATGTATTGGAATATCAAATATATACACTATCGCAATTTTGTTACAGGATACATTACTTTATCTCAAATGTAATCACAGTTTTAAATATGGACTGCTCCTGTTTTCATTTACGTCCCAAATTCTGGGCCGATTTGCTTTTCAGATAACGTCCCAAATTCTGGGCCGCTTTGCTCTTCAGATAATTTTCGAATTCAGCCCAGTTTTTGGGAATAAGCTGACAGCTGAGTTTCTAAGCACACACCACCATGCAACCCCTGCACGCACATACCACCATGCATCCCTTTTGCATGTATCATAGAGGGAGGAGTTCCAAGCCTTGATGCAGCGTGCTGCTGCTGCCACGGACGTTCCCTGGTCGGCAGAACAGGAGGGGAAGGGAAACCGTTTCCTGAAACGGAAAGGGTACCCACAACAAGCCCTCCCTCTATGCCAGGACTTCTTAGATCTGGTTCGCTCATCTTGGAGCAACCCGGCGTCCGCTCCCTCAGGCTCCAGAATGGCAGAGTCCCTGCTTTTTACCGCAGGAGCCCAAGAAGCTGGCTTAGGCACGTTCCCTACCGTCGGGGACACGGTAATGGTACTGGTGCAAGGATCCACCATCACCAGGGGGTACAAAGACCCCACTTACCCGTCCAAGCCTTGCGGGACTACCGATGCCATGCTCAAGAAAGAATATGCATCGGTGGTGTTATCAGTCCCGGCAGCAAATGCAATGGCTATACTGGTGCTTTACCAGTCGCAGCTAGCGGCGAGGCTGCAGGAACAGGCAATTGAGGCAGACGCGGGAGTGCTCCAGGCGGTGACGGGAGCAATGACTGATCTAATGGGGGAACTAGGTCAGGCACCAGGCAGGTCTCTAGCGGCGCTGGTAGCCGCTTACCGACACCTCTGGCTAACCCAGGCCAAGGTGGTGGAGACCGAGAAGGTGGCGCTGTTATATGCCCCCATAACACTGGGGCAGACGTTCGGAGCGACCATTGATGTGAGCCTTGAGAGGTCCCACAAGGCCACGGAGGTCACTTTGAAGTTCTCGCGCCTCCCTGTCTACCACCAGCACCCTAGGTGGCCTTCACAACCTGCAGGGGCAACTGGACCTGAACGCCGCTCTCCACCCCAGACAAAACAAGTGGGCAGAGGAAGAACTGGCGGCAAGGGACCACCGCCGACCAGGGGTAACCGGTTCTCTGGCTAGAGACCGAGGCCGGGGCCTAGAAAAGATCTGCCCCCTGCCTGAAGACGCTGGAGTGTTGGCTCCATCCCGGCAATTTGTGCCTCAGATCTCCCTTTGGCTCCGCTCACAAAAGGGAAGTGGTCACTAACGACACATCCAGCCTGGGCTGGGGAGCAGTCTGGAATGGGAGGGGAATATGAGGTCAGTGAAAGGGACATTGGCAGCAAGCGCATATAAATGCTCAAGAGCTGCAAGCAGTAGCACTGGTGCTCTCTCATTTTCGCCAGCAGTTAGCACACAAACATGTGCTGGTCCGGACAGACTACAGTGGTAGCCTACATAAACCACCAAGGCAGCCTGCGCTCGCCGAGCCTTCACCACGCAGCGCACAGACTCCTGTCCTGGACGCACAGAAACTTGCATTCCATCAGGGCGGTTCACCTCCCCGATGTGGACAACAAGGCAGCAGATCTCCTGTCCAGAGGAGCTCCAGACAGCTCGGAATGGAGACTGTACCCTCAGGCGATGAAACGGATTTGGGAGAGGTTTCGTACTGCTCAAGTTGACCTCTTTGCCACAGCAGAGTCCACTCATTGCCCCCTATGGTTCTCTATGAAGAGAGACGGGGGTCCCCTGGGAGTAGACGCGCTAGCTCACCCCTGGCCACAGGGGCTCTTGTATGCGTTCCCTCTGCAACTGCTATTGCCCCTGACACCAGAGAGAATCAGGGTGGAGAGAGCACAGGTTTTGCTGGTTGCACCCAGATGGCCGAGGCGCCCCTGGTTTGCTTTCCTCTCTAGCATGTTGTTGGGTCAACCGTGGCATCTCCTTCTATGCAAGGACCTCCTGAGCCAAGCGGAGGGGTTAGTATGGCACCCGAACCCAGCCCAGCTCCAACTCTGGGTCTGGCCGTTGAACGGAGCTGTCTATCCAGCCGAGGTTTGCCAGATGCAGTGGTAGAGACACTACACTCTGCTAGGGCGCCGAGCACTAGAGCCCAGTATTCATATGAATGGAAAGTTTTCCAAGACTGGTGCATTGCTGAAGATCACGATCCTGTGATCTGCCCTATTGAGAAGATACTAACCTTCTTACAACACCTGTTTGATGCGGGAAAATCCGCGTCCACTCTGAAGGTATAGCTGGCAGCAGTATCAGTGTGCCACGATAAAATTGACTCGGTGTCCCCTGGGGCACATTTCCTGGCAGTGCAGTTTCTTAAAGGGGCTAGGCGGCTTCGTCCTCCCATGAAAAGTATGTTCCATAAGTGGGATCTGGAACTGATACTGCGGGTCCTTACGGGTCCCCCATTTGAGCCCATGGAGTCAGCAGAGCTGTGCCCTGTTTCCTTGAAAGTGACGTTTTTAACAGACATTGCGTCTGCCGGGTCGTAGGCTGGGTCCAGGCTCTGCGCTGTTACCTGGATAGAGCAATGTCCTGGAGATAGTCCAACCAGCTGTTTGTCTGATATGGGTCCCACTCTAGAGGTCAGGCCCTATCGAAACAACGTCTAGCGCACTGGGTGGCAGATGCAATACGCTTGGCATATGAACAGACGGATTCCCCCATGCCGGGGGACATTAAAGCCCATTCTACCAGGTGCCAAGCGAGTTGGTGGGCTCTCTTTCATGGCGCCTCCTTGGATGAGCTTTACAATGCTGCTACATGGACAGGTAGTCAGACCTTTGTGCATTTTTACAGCCTTGATATTGCAATCCAAGTGAGGCCCTCTCTGGGCTCTAGGGTGTTGCAGGCGGCATGCCCTTAGGCGTCATGAGGGGTCTGAGGCTATCGCCATCAGGCTGTACTATCGATAATCTGGAGCCACGACATCTTTGGTACAGCTTCCCATTGTAATAGTTGTCATTCCATTGAAGGGGAATGTTGGGTTATTACCATAACCCTGGTTCCCTGAAAAAGAATGACAACCATTACCCTTCAAGGTCGTGTCCCCAGCTGACCTCCGATTTCGAAAGAAAATGGCGATATGCTAACTGTGAGGACGTCCCTCTTCAGCAGGAGGTGGGAGGGACTTTCTTCTCACAGCAGGGCCCTGATAGGGCAGCTTATTTATATATGCTCAGTGATTGACGGTCAGAGAGGGCTCTTCCCATTCGGTAATGGTTGTCATTCTTTTTCAGGGAACCAGGGTTATGGTCAATCGATTATATGGTACAGTTACTATTGCAATTATCCAGGTGTGCATTGGTTAATTAATTACAATTATAATTACAGTGTGACGGTCGGGTGATTTCAAAACAAAGGTATCCTGTTCCCAGACACAAAACAATAACCTCACCAGGTCCACGCACATATACCCAGAAAAAAACAAGCAAATATGGAAGCTTCATGAAACGAGTGGTGATCTGGGGCCGGTTGCACAAAAAAAACCTCTTAACTGAAGTCTAAGACTTGGTTTAATTCCAGTGAAACTGGTCTAATGTAAGACCTTCAGATAATTCTGTTGCACAAAGCAAAACTTCGTAGGTCTTACGCAAGACTGGTCTTAAGCTACTGTTGCTAAGCAACAAAGACCGGTCTTTTTTTTTTGGAGTCTGTTTGAAAAAATAAATAAATAATGGCTAATAAATAAATAAATAATAATTGTACTAGAAGTAATAATTCAAAAAGCAATAATACTGGGGAGGTTAGGGGTGTCATTACAAAACTGAGACAAAAATAAAGCCTGGCAAATAAGAAATGACCATACGGGTAAATGCCATCAACCAGACGTAAATCGTACTGTAAATGACATTTAAAAAAAATAAATAAATAAAAAATATCTGCTGACCTGAGGCCAAAAAAAAACATTTACAAACGAAAGCAGTAACTGTAGGCGGCCCTTTTGAAAACCTTTCCCAGTCATCTTCTTTAATACTTGATGTTCATGGGATTCATTATGACAGTGATAGTACAGCAGGTACATTAAAAATAAGTTAGTTGGTGCATATGTTTTCAAATATTGTTTAATAAAAAATGTGTTCAATCAGTAGTATTCTTATATACACTGTTCTGGTGGAGGGCTTGTGAAAATAATAATAATAATAATAATAATAATAATAATAATAATAATAATAATAATAATAATCTGCTAATAACTCAATTATAAGAGTATTAACATTGTTTAGGTAAATACATGCAATAAATACATAAATAAACTTCAACTTTTTTTTTTTTTTGTAAGTGCACTTAATTCCAAACTGCACAGTGGCAGTTGTAGTTCACCCCAGGTCTGGTTGGGATAGGTGATGAAACCATATACGCAGAATAAAAATAGAACAGAATAGAATAAAAACATTTGAAATGGTCACAGTATGTCAATATAAATGGCACATCTTAATTTATTTTGTCTTGTGTATAGGAACAGACTCCCGTCGGCTGATCAATTCACTCACTGCTGAGACTGGGGGCATCACAGTGGGGCCAAGTATCCAAGCAAACAACGTTAGCAATATAAATTATTACATCACTGCCAGAACAGGTAAATGCATGTCAACACTACACTGCTCATAATCGTCATCACCAGGACTGGCCAATTCCAATTACAGGGGAGGGGAGGGAGAGAGGGGGGTTGAGGGGAGGTGGAGGAGAGGGGGAGTTGAATAAGCAGGGGGCTTCTTATCCAAGATGAAAAAGCAGACGACTGAATATTTCAGGAGGCTGTAGAGACAGACAGTTTATTGACAAACAAAGGAGGGGGGGGGGCTTCTTGTTTCCAGTACGATTGTAGTAAAATGTTTGTTCACTCTCTCTTTTCAACAAGACACAAGAAAGAAAAGTGATCATGACAACGAACCAGGTGGGGGGGGGGGGGGGATTTATTTGAACCGGTTTTTACCTGTTTCATGGGGCTTCAAATAAGTGCCTATCGAATTTTGTAAAAAGTAAATGCCGGAAGCCCTAATTTATAATTGTGTAAGTATCTCCATTGATAGAGTAGGTGAGTAGCACACAGCTCTGCATTATCATTTTCCTATCAAGTGATTTGATAGGATTTGAATAAACCAATACAATTTGCTTTTGCATGTTAATTTTCATTTTATGTATGTTATGTAGTAATGTGTTGTTTTATTGTAAAGCTGAATACTTTAATTGATATCATTCAATAGAACAATTAGAAATTATAGAAATCATTTTTTGTGGTTTTTCTAACTCTTTGCCCAAATACTTTCGTCTGTGACTGCGTGTGTGACTGTATATATATTGTTTTGCTGGAACTGTCTACACCACACAATTATTCATTCTGACTCGCATTTCTATTTGTTATCTTTTAGCACTGGAAGAGCCAGACTTGAACAAAAGAAAGATGGGTAGGTATTATACATGTTATTGTTAGATATATTTAAAACCACTGTAATTATACAAAATCATTAGACTTGCATTCATAAATATAATGAAAACTTTACATTTGAATGCAGACTGCAGAATTATATAGAAGAATATAAATGAATCTGGAGAAACCACAAAAAGAACTCCCCTAAATCAGTAACAATGTCAGACTTGTATAAGAGTCTAGAAATCCATCCCTCGCACACCTACCCCACTCTTGTACTTTTTGGAAATGGTGGTATCCGGAATATAGTATCTGTACCTGCTAATAAAATAATACCCTAATGCATATTGTAAAAACTCAAACTATAATTAACAATTCAATTTAATGATCTGAGATTCATTCCATTAAACATGCATTTACCATGGTTCACCATATAGTAAAATAATGCTTTACCATACATCTCTGGAATTTACCATGCTTTAATGTCTTGCCAGGCATTCAGTAGGCTTTGATACTTCATTACTCTTTCACTGTGGTAAAAATGTGATTCTTCAGATTAGTTGCAGTTAGATTTTGGGGTGGGAATACCCATCCTCAGTAAGTGGTATTGATGTTTTTTTTTTTTTTTTTATGTTGAAAGATTTTGTTTTGTAACAATATGAAATATTTAATAACACTTTTACAATTTTGCAGTTTGTCAACAAAATTACAAAAAAGAAGTAGAAAAAAATATGGAAAAATGAAAGACTACAATTCCCTGACAGGGGAATGGGTGAATTTTAATAGAAGATACACAAAGCTGCTCATCCTCAGAAGACATTTGAAATTAAAGGAAAGGGAATATGAGCTGAAATCAAGAGGACATCTGGAGTTGAGAAAGAAATGTAAAAGCGATGAAGCCATGTGCATTCAAGTGGAAGATGTATTTGCTGCAGATGAAAATGGAGAAATACCTTCAACTATTGTACTCCAGGGACCAGCAGGAATTGGAAAAACATTCACAGTTAACAAAATCATGTACGACTGGGCATCAAAGAACATCTTCCAGGGCAAGTTTGATTATGTTTTTCATTTTAGCTTTAGAGAGCTCAATACAAAAGGTAACGTTAGCTTGATCGAATTGCTCTCCGACCTGTACAGCGATTTAAATCTTAAGGAAATACTAGCTTGTCCAGAAAAACTCCTTTTCTTGATGGATGGTTTTGATGAATGGAAGTTTCCTTTAGATCATTATGATGTTGGCCTGGGTGGAGATGAGCATACAAAACAGCCAGTTGCAATCACAGTCAGTCGGCTTCTTAAAAGGAAAATTCTTTCCAAATCTACCCTGTTGATCACAACGAGGCCTTCCTCTTTAGAAACCCTTGACAAAGGCGTGACTCTGCAACGCTTTGCAGATCTTCTTGGGTTTTCAGTAGATGAAATACATCAATATGTGTCTAATTATTTTGAAGCCAAGGAGCAAGCTGCACAAGCACGAAACTACTTCAAAGAAAATGAATCTGTCTTGACCCTGTGTTTTGTTCCAGTTGTCTGTTGGATTGTTTGTGAAGTAATAAAACACAGCATTGATTGTGGAGAAGAACTTACAATGAACTTGAAAACAGCCACCCAAGTTTTTGTTCACTTTATAATTACCCTGCGAGAACACCATGGTAACAATTTACCATTGGATATCATTCACAAGCTTGGCCCACTGGCTTTGGAAGGGGTCAGGAAACAGCAATTTTTATTTCCGGAAGAAGAACTGGAAAAGCTTATTTCCAGTCCAGTTCAAAGTGTGTCTGCATTTATCAATAAAATACAGTTTAAGCAGGGCCTTAGCTGTCAATCTGCATACCATTTTTTGCATTTAAGTATCCAAGAGCTGTTTGCTGCCATGTTTTGTGTCTCAGGCATGTCTGATGAAGAAATAAATACCTTGCTCAATGACTCCCTTCATAACAAAAGTCTTTTAAATGTAGTTCAATTCATGTTTGGGCTTGCAAACATGAAAATACAAGCGTTGATCCCAGACAGTAATCTACTACCTATTTCTGTATTAAGAACACGGTTGGAAAAATGGATGAAAGAAGCCTCAAGATATGTCTGCATTCTTGAATTGCTACATTGTTTGTTTGAGATTCAGGATGAGGAGTTTGTTAAGAAGTCAATGGCAGACATGAATGTATTGTCGTTCAGGCATGGCTGTGTTAATAAAAAGGATTGCACTGTGATAAAATATTGCATCGAGCAACGTGGTGAAGTGGACAGGCTTGATCTCATGTTTTCCATCTTGAAGGAAGATGAAGTAAAAGCCCTTGTGGAAGTTCTTCCAAAATGCAAAACTTTTTAGTAAGTGTTCTTTAAGGTTGTATTTTTTTCTTTTTCAGTTGTGTTTAAGAAAATAACTGCACATTTGTACATTAACAATAATAAGCACATTTGCACAACTGTATAAAATGTATACAGTTCTATCACAGCCAGATTTTAATATTTTGAGATTCCAAGCACAAGCTTTTGTCAGACAGCAGCCGTCTTGAGATTATCAATCATACACATTGGCTACGTTTACAAAGACTGTTGGCACCCAGAATGGATGTCATCTTATTGTAATCATTCCGGAATGGATGTGCTGTGGGTCAAAATGTATCAAATTCATGGAACAAATTGAAGAATCATCATTTTACTGACTCCCTTATCTTATGTAATCCCATTGCAAGTTAATCTGCATACACTGTACATTTTACATATAAATTATAAATGTAATATACAAGTTGATATACATACCTTCAGTGTGGCTGATAAATCACTGATATCTCAGAAACAAACTGAGCTCTCTGTTTAGATCTATCCCGTGTTGAAAAAATATTTAAATTAAAATACTTCTCTTATAATATTTATAGTAATTTTATCTTAAAAAAAATTATTGAAGTGAATTGAGTCATACGTCTTTGACCAGACACAATTTTACGAAGTTCATATTCCAATCATGGTGGAGATGTGTGATGGACCAAAAAAAGAATGTTAGAGAAAAAAAAACAAATCATCTTAACCAATAAGAAATCTATAGGCTGCTTTTCTTTCAGTTACATTGATTGAAGAGTGATAGCATGGTAACAGGCAAGTGTCATTGAATCCCCCTGTTGAAAAATATTTTAATAAAAATACTTTTCTTATAGTAGTTATAGTAGTATATCCTTATAGCCTTTCTTTAAAATGAATTGATTTGAAGTTAAGGTTCGTACATCTTTTATCAAACACGTTTTCATGAGGTTCATATTAGTGTAGAGATGGTCACATTGCTGAATAACCAGATAAAATAATAATAAAAAAAACAAAGCACACATTAACTTACATAGTTAAAAAATGTGCTATGAGGGAATCTTAATGGAAACATTCAACAGATAAATAAATGTAACCATCCTTGAAGATGTAAAATACAGAGATGACCAGTAGAGCTCTGCAGTTACTTTTGCTGCAAACCGAGATGCCCTCAAATTCGATACTCAAAATTGAAAAGTTTCTGTAACAACATTCTAAAATCTTACAATTCCATTGTGAATACCCTTTTTAATGCAATGCACTTTTAATTATTGATACATGCTTAAGATGCGTGATATGAAATATTAGCAAAGCCCCTCCTAATTACCATAAAATGACACTCACTGGGGTGACACTTTAGAAGTTTCTTGTAAACCCTTGTCAAAATAAAAAAAAAGGACAGGGTCAGAATCTTTTTTCATGAATTCTGCAATCATAGTGTGCTGCTTTTATTTTCATTGTAAATCTAGCCATTGTTAACCACACTCTATTTCACTACAGCATGCAAGCCGATTATCTCACCGAAGACACAGTAATGAACTTCTGTCAGATGCTTTCTACACAGCCCAGCCGGAAATTCTTGTTCCTGGAAATAACGATGAGAAAAGAAGGGCTGAAATTGTGCTGTGATACAGCTGATAGTGGGGTGGAAGAGGAATGGTAAGAACATTCATTTAAATTGTTATCATTATTTATAGCAGATGTTTTTTATTGAAAGCGACTTACAGAAATTAGGCAAAAAAATGAAATACAGAAGTTAGTCAATAAAAAAAATGCAAAGCAAGCACATGTATACAATATATAAAAAATAACTAAAAATAAAGGAAAATATAAAAAGATAAGTAAATAGGAGTTTGCAAATAAAGGTTGAATAAGTGAGTTTTGAGAAGACGGTGGAAAGCAGTAAAAGATTGAACAGTCCTGAGGTTCACTGGGAGCTGGTTCCACCACTGGGGAATAAGGGAAGAGAAGGAGCGGCACAAGAGGAAGGAGAGCGAAGAGATACGGAGAGAAATAGCAGATAAAAAGACATAGTATACAAAAACAAATGAAGTATTCTGAACGTTAAATACACAGCAAACTAATTAATAAAATAAATAACACAAAGAACAGCCCAGAACAGCCAGGGTCCTTCTTCAAAGTCCTTACTCGAAAGCCGCACTCACTGCTGCTCACACCAGCAGGGGAGATGAAACAGTAGCAGTCCTTGATGGGAGGCTGCAGAAACAGGTGTGTGATGAACGCAGGTGAAAGCACTCTTTATAAAGTTGTGTGTAAAATATCCCTATGTCTGATATTTTAAGCCGAGTAGGACACAGGATGTGCAGTAACAGTAATATTGATGCCAGTATCCAATATTGTAATATGGATGCCGTTTCCACACTGGCACTTGAAAGTGGTGTTGAGTGCCTTCTGAACACAAGCTGGTTTGTTCACACTAACCTTAATGCCCCTTTGAGTGTGACTGCCCACTGGACTAACTAATCCACCTCCTGGGGTAGTTGTGAGTTCCCATTCATTACTACCAGAGTAATTTTACCCCACATTAGTGTGTGTAAACAAAATAAGCCATAATTAAAAAATCAATGTGAGTTATGTTTTTGATTGCCCATGTGTCATGCACTTAACAATGTGCTTTACACATTCACAGATGAAAGAACTGCCCTGGTCAGCTTCAGGTTGTGTTCATTAATGCAAATGTAGTAGTTACGTAAGCAATAAGGCATGACAGGGTGTGTGATATGCTCTAATATCAGCACACATTGGGTGCGTTGCTACCGCCTGGGGTGTGGTGATATTTGGAGTATATCACACATGCTGAAGTGCCTTATTGCGCTTATAAAATGGGGTCAACTACCTAAAGAAAAAAAAAAAAAAAAACTAAACATTTTTTAATTAACAAAAAAGTCATTTTTATTAAATATCCTTCTGCCTCTGCCTGACCTAAGAAAACCTAGCCCCTTAAAAAAAAAAAAAAAAAAAAATAATAATAATAATAATAATAATAATAATAATAATAATAATAATAATAATAATTAAAAAAAAAAATTTAAAAAAAAATTTTTTTTTTTTTTTTTTTTTTTTTAAATGAACATTTTACTGATTAAAAACAAGAAGCACTGTTTATAGATACTACATTGAATATTGTGATTGAAGTTGCAGTGTTGAAGATTTACAGGCCCTTTTTGAATTTTTTTCAGGGATTTTACTTACGAATTTTTCAAGCTTCGTATGGGCAGAGGATTGCCGGGCATGGAGTAAATGAAACCTCAGAGTTTTTTATTTGTTTCATTATAATTCTTGTGATTCTTGGTTTATTCATTCAATTTTAAAGTGAAATATTCCTGGTCGTTTTAATCATGGCAAAGCACAAACGAGTCTGCCTTTAAATCACGCAGACCTTCTTTGCCATGTCTGGCCATATTTAGTCAAACAAAACCTCTTTCACGAAACCTGCGTTTGTTTAAACCACCAAAAAAATAAAATAATAATAACTAGAAATGCCAGGCAGTTTTACGGCTCCCAAGCCCCAGTATCAGTACCCGTCTAAGCGTGTTTAGTTCTCAGTGTGCCAAGTTTAAAATCAACAACTTCAACAGTTCCACAGAAGAAGATTTTGAAATTTATTTTTTTCAAAAATTTGTCAGACGGCCATCTTGTTTAACTCGCAAATGCCATTTTTGAAAATGTAAATTTTACAGACACAGTCACAATGGTTTTCAAGTTTGGAGTTAATCAAGTGAACCATTTTTAAACTGAATCAGTTTTAAATATAAGAAGAAAATGTAGGACTGGCAGCTATATTGTTTCACGAAACATGAACCATTTTGACATGTTTGTATTCTGCTGTCACCGGAACGATGCCTACCAAGTTTGGAGTCTGTTGGTCTGACGGTTTTCACATAAAAGCAGTCTGCTGTTATGGGTGCGTTTCGGTGAAATTTGTGGCAGCCATTTTACTATTGAATTGTATCACAGCAACTTCTGCTTTGCAAGCAGGTTTGGATGCTGATAATATATCCCAAGTGTCAGCTCAATCACTTCAATGGTTCCAAAGAAGATTTTGTGAGGTTTCAAGAAGAAATGCGTCTTACGGCCATTTCGGTTTAACACCAGTTTCTTAAAAGTCAGTTGTATTGCCACAGTGTCAAGGGTGATGCTTGTGAAGTTTGGAGTTAGTCAAGTAAACCGTTTGTCAACTGAGGCAGTTTTAAATTTCAGATGTAAACGTACACCTGGCGGCCATCTTATTTTATAAAACAACCATTTTGACATATTTGACAATAACATTTATCACAGCAATTTCTGCTTCGGAAACTTGATGCGGGTTTGGATGCTGATGATATATGCCAAGTGTCAGATCAATCGCTTCACCGGTTCCCAAGAAGAAGGTTTCGAAAGGTTTTATCGAAAAATGCGTCGTGGCACCAATTGCAGGGAAGGAGCAGCACATTTTTTCTGCATCTGACAGCCAATGTATCCAGCTTGCTACCTGCCAAGTCAGAAACTGATCAGTCTCACAGCTGTTTAAAGTTTTGGGAAGAAAAAATAGTAATAATAACAATAGGCTTCTCAGACTTTGGCTTGGAAGCCTAATAATACTTCCCCAGTAGAGTCAGGTGACACTGCAGAGTCAGGTGACAGTGCTACTTTTTTGTTGTTGTTGTGTTTTTTGTTTGTTGTTTTTTTAAATCGTCCTTGTGATCCGGGCGTAGTGACAGGAAGTATCCATGCCAGATTTGCAATACCGCTTCACAGTGGCAACAAGCATGTGTGTTTGCATTTTACTGGGTCGCTTATCAAATTCACTTTACAGTTTATGGCTGGACTGTTTGAAAAATGGTTATGATGGGCTCGTAGGGTCACATAGCTTGAAATTGAATACTCCTGTCTATCTGAGTTATGGGCAGTGGCATAAAGCTCCCGTAGCAAGTTATTTAGATTAGAGTTACTTTTGTAAGTCTCCATCTTTCAGACTCGTCTAGAGTTCGTTTTCCAAATACATCCAAATTTGCATGTTTATTATGAATTCAAATATGGCTATGCTTTTTTTTTTTTTTTTTTTTTTTTAATTATTTATTTATTTAATTCTAGTGGCATTTGGATATCTACCATTGGTTTGCCCCTTTTTGACCAATCAGGATAGAGTATTTAAAAGAACCATTTTATAATTAGAAAACAGTTTTTACATACATTCAACAGGTTTTTCTTAAATTGACCATTGTGCAGTAGAATCAGCTCGAAGCTGGCAGTCTTATGCAGACGAATTCAGTTTTTAAAAAGAATATTGGTTTTATGAATGCTTTCCAGTGGTGGTTTGAGATTTGTTATTAGTCACTTTCACACAGATCAAGACTTTCAGCCACTGTCTTCCAACAGCAATTTACCGTGTTTCATTTCTGGTAAACTTTGACGGCTGTATCGGACTACAAATGCAGTAACAATGTATCCGTTTATCAAATGTGATTAGATCACAAACGGATGTACGGGGAAATTGTGTGATTATGTTTATTATCTCAATGAACAATGTGCAGTGAACAGAATGAGTTTATGAAATTGGACAACTGTCTTTTTCTTTCAGTTTATCAATTGACGGTGATCTCCCTGAAGATTTCATTTGGAACATCTGCACTTTGATTATTCCAAAATATAACTTTGAAAGCATATCCATCCAGAATTCTCATCTTACCAGCAACTTCATAGAAAAACTGGATGGTGTTTTGAAAATGTCAACCATTGATCTCCAGCCTCTTCGGTAAATTGATTTTGAATCTAAATATACTGAATATGTGTCATACATTTTCAAACCAATTGGTGACAGAGATAGAGACAACCAATATCATGCTTTTGATGCCAGACTTACGGAACACACCCTGGGTCAATTGCAGCAAACATATGGATTTAGTACGCAGCTCCCTACTAAGTTATGAACTGGCTAGTATGGTACAATCTCAGGATCATCCCCAGCTCTGTACTAAGTTAGTACCAATTGCAATGAAAAAAGATGTGGAACAAAGTTCAGGATCAGCTGATTCCCAGCTTTATTATGGAGCACAGAACTAAGCTCTTTATTGTCTTGTGTTTGCAAACCAGAAGTGAGGGGAGAGTTCAAACTCAGAGTAATTGGTTCCAGCTTATATCCCTAATAAAAAATGTAAGTTTGTGCATAAATACATTAACATACGAAATCAAATGCCAAGGCTGAACTGCATACGAATATTTTGATATCATCTTAAACCAAATTTATAGGTACAATCCTAAAACGCCACTAAAATAACTGAAGCGGTGTTCTAGGACAATCAAGACTTTTATTCGTGCTCATTATTTAATCCAGTTGTACAATCAGCAATAACGTCTGGATATTAATCGAAGACTGTACTCGCCGAGCGTACAGAACTCTCTCGTAGTTGGTAAACATCCTTACAAATATCTCCTGACGATGTAGATGAAGGCAGTGAGCCTCCTTTATAAAGAGGAGCAGCTTGGTAAAGGCAATTAAATACATGAGAATTAATCATTACACTGTTATTAGAAATTCATTGGAAATGGCAGTTTGAAAAGAGGAAACACTGCTCACAATATTAAAAAGAGTACGTTCTGAACTGCAAGGCTATATCTCAGTGATAATTATATTAATACTGATGAAACTGGTTTAATAGCACACGTTTCAACAGGTGTTTTTTTTTTTTTTGATTTTTTTTTTTTTTTTTTTTTTTTCTCAGAACAACCACACTTGATACCATTTTGGTTATTATAGTTCACTTTAATAAAAGTTATCAGTACATTTGTTGAGATTTCTCATTTTTACTCTAGTTAATATGATACCACAGCTCTTTAGTCTAAAGAAATTGCTGGAATAACTTAATACTGTGCTTTAATGTCCTCTAAGGGCAACAGTCGTTAATTAGGGTTTGTTGCAATTGAGAACATTTTTAATACGCACCTAAGAACCCTGGAGTTGCTAAGTTCATTGCAATTGGTTCTAACTTCTGTACTTGTTTAGTAGCGTCCTCTGTACTAACCACGGGGCCATCCACAGTTAGTACGCTGCTTTCAGTTCATTGCAGTTGACCCTGTATGTCTGTATCAATGATCATTCAGTCAGAAGAATAGCTGCTTATAGAGCCGGACATTCCACTTCATACAGCCGTACATTATCTTTAAAAATGAACTGATTTGAAGTTAGAAGTCGTACCTCTTTTACCAGACACATTTCTTATGAAGTTCGTATTGCAGTGCATTGATGATGATGATTGCAATGCTGAGTAACTGAAAGAATAAATAAAAAATGAAATAAAATAAAGAGCATATTAACTTAAATTAAAAAAAAAAGAAAACTTCAGTTTAATCAGTACTAGCGATAGCATGTTGACACAACTTTAGCATAGCACATTGCACAATCTCTTTTGTGCTAGGAGGGAATCTTAATAGTAGTGCTGCAAGAAACGATTATTAATGTAATCTGTGAATCTATCGATGATTGCTTTGATTATTCCGATAAATCACTCACTCAACACATCACTCAATAGCAAATTGAACCATTTTAATAGATTTTGATGTACCCAGTACAATACATGCTTTGAGATGATTGCACTTGCTTTGCTTTTCTGTTTCAGCAGCAAAAATGACTCTACAATTCGAAAGTGTCGAAAATGCTAACTAATGAATACACAGCATAGTATCCTTCTGAAAAAAACTGCCAAGGTCAAATGATGGCTAATGCATGGAGACCATTAAACACACCACAAATGAACTTGAGAATTTTACAAGCTGAAACTATTGATTTTTAAGTTGACCACTTTATAAGACACAAAACAACTATGCATGTTAATGATTGCTTTTAGATTGATTTATTATATTAACAACAATGGAATGACATGGGGGGGGGGGGTCCTTTACATTCTTTACTTCTAAAACTATTCTATTACATTTCACAGCAGGGTGTACTTTAAACAGATACTGTCAGTCCTTAAATATTTGGCGAATCACACCCATAAAACCAGTTTCGCTTTTATTTACATGACATTTTAAGTTTTTTGTGGCTGACTGTTGCTAGTGGCAGTCTTATCATGGCAGCTGGTTTACAGGGTTCTTTTTTCTTATTTTCCCCTCTATCCTCGCTATCTTTGCTGAACCCATAGTTTCAGAGACTGAGGCATTAGTTAAAACAACAGTTGTTAACCCTTTGTTTTCAATCAAATTCGATCGGTGCGGAAACACGGGTGATTCACAGCTTATTTAACTAATAATACAAACTTTTCTTCATTAGTCCTGCCCCCCAGACCTCCAACTACCTATCACAACCAAGTTTGTTGTGATGGAAGCATTTCAGTGAATACACACCAATGAAAAAAGTGCAAGTAGCTGCTGGTGTGATTTGATCACATGTGGAATGTATATCTGTTGTCTGGGGGTGCAGGACTAATTATAAAAAGTTTGAATCATTGGTTAAATAAGCTGTCAGTCACCGGTGTTGGATGGCCATTGGATAAAAGAGAAATATTTTTGTTTTGGGGGCACTGCACTGTCGATCTCACAGCAGCCGGTTTTTTAAATTTTCATTTGTATGTTGTCGTAGGAATTTCAGTGTTTTATAGTTTAGAGCAGGGGTCTCCAATCCTGGTCATGGAGGGCCGGTGTGTCTCCTCGTTTTTGTTCCAGCTGTACCCTTAATTAAGAAAGTTTATAAACAAGAGGAGGCCATTCGGCCCATCTTGCTGGTTTGGTTGTTAGTAGCTTATTGATCCCAGAATCTCATAAAGCAGCTTCTTGAAGGATCCCAGGGTGTCAGCTTCAACAACATTACAGGGGAGTTGGTTCCAGACCCTCACAATTCTCTGTATAAAAAAGTGCCTCTTATGTTCTGTTCTCAATGCCCCTTTATGTAATCTCCATTTGTGACCCCTGGTCCTTGTTTCTTTTTTCAGGTCGAAAAAGTCCCTTGGGTCAACATTGTCAATACCTTTTAGAATTTTGAATGCTTGAATCAAATCGCCGTTTAGTCTTCTTTGTTCAAGACTGAACAGATTCAATTCCTTAAGCCTGATTGCATATGTCGCTCTTTTTTCCACCAGAATTATTCTGGGTTAAAATCGCAATTAACTTCTAATAAGTGATTTAGGGTAACAAAAACCAGGAGGGACACCGGACCTACAGGACCAGAATTGGAGACCCCTGGTCTAGAGGATTTTAATAATATTCCCACAAATATCTATATCGGTCCAATACCAATTATTACCTAATAAGCAGAATCGAAGGTTCCACGGTATAGAAAAATAGATGTTTTAATATTAAACCAATATAATCTTAGCTAAATTTAATCTAGTTTCATTGCATATGCTTGAATTAGTGCTTGTTTACAGAATAAGGAAAGAGGAAACAATAGTTTAAATAAACTTAAAAGCATATTTTGTTTTCAAAGATTATAAAGTTCTAGAAATGAAACATTCTAAACCCACACAAAGCAACAACGTATATAAGCTTATAACATCACAGTACATTAATACACGCAATCCTAAAACATCAATCTAAACATTCAAGATATTAATGCACCACTGAATGATAAGAAGTCTTTTGGGATATAGTTGAAGTTTGTTGATTACTGGACCTCTTAAAGAAAGCATGTTTCATCGTATATGATGTGATAGGTGTCACAGAAACGTGGTTGTCTGAGAGTGATGGGGACGAATATAATATTTGTGGGTATGCACTGTATAGGAAAGACAGGCAGGACAGAAGAGGAGGAGGGGTAGCGCTATACATAAGAAACAGTCTTGAAGCCCAGGTGTTAAACCTGGACAAAGAAAATAAAACCAAATCAATATGGGTCAGAATAACAGACAAAAATTCAAAGGGGATAATAATAGGAGCATGCTGTAGACCGCCAGATTCAGATGGTGAGCAAAATAATCTGTTATACAATGACATTAGAAATGCGTGTAGCAAAGGAGAAGCCATACTAATGGGGGATTTCAACTTCCCCCAAATAAAATGGGAAAACCCGATGGGTAGCACAAAGAATGAAATAGAAATGGTGGAAATGACAAAAGACTGCTTCCTAACAAAATTTGTCAAGGCACCGACTAGAGGGGAGGCATGCCTTGATTTAGTCTTTTCAAATAACGAAGATAGAATAACTAAAACAGAGGTCAGAGAACCACTGGCAAACTCAGACCACAACATGGTCTCATTTGAAGTGTTTTTTAAAACCCCAAAAGTAATGATTAAAGCTAAGGTTTACAATTTTAGAAAAGCAAACTATGAAGGTATGAAACAGAGACTAACAGAAGTAGATTGGAGTAAAATAGGGAAAACACCCACAGAAGAAGGATGGTTGTTCTTCAAAAATGTAGTACTAGAGGCGCGAAACAATTACATCCCTAAAGTAGACAAATCTAAATGTAAAACTAAATTGCCAAAATGGTTTAATAGATCAATTAAAAAATATTCAGCGAAAAAAGGCACTTTACAGAGCTTTAATAAAGGACCAAAAAGAAAGTACGCAGCAAGAGTACACAGAACTGCAAGCGCAAGTCAAAAAGGAAGTTAGAAAGGCCAAGAGAGAAATAGAAATGAATATTGCTAAGGGAGCTAAAAGCAATTCCAAAATGTTTTTCCAATATTACAACAGCAAGCGAACATTCAAAGAGGAGATTAAATGTTTAAGAGATACAAATGGCAAAATCGTAGATGAAGAAAAAAAAATAGCAAATATATTAAATGATTACTTTTCACAAGTTTTTACAAAGGAAGATACTGACAACATGCACCACATGTCATCCAGTTCCTATCCAGTTTTAAATAGCTTTAGCATAACTGAGGCAGAAGTGTTAAAGGGACTAGGAGCGCGTAAAATAAACAAATCCCCTGGGCCGGATGAGATCCTCCCAGTAGTACTCAAAGAAATGAAAGAAGTAATTTACAAACCGCTAACCAAGATCATGCAGCAGTCTTTTGACAAAGGGGTGGTACTGACAGACTGGAAAATTGCAAACGTAATACCGATCCACAAAAAGGGAAACAAAACTGAACCAGGTAACTACCGACCAGTAACAGTGTCCTGGGAGACAGTCAACATGGTTTTAGGAAAGGGAGATCGTGTCTAACTAACCTGCTTGATTTTTTTGAGGATGCAACATCGATAATGGATAACTGCAAAGCATGTGACATGGTTTATTTAGATTTCCAGAAAGCTTTTGACAAAGTCCCGCATAAAAGATTACTTCTCAAACTGAAAGCAGTAGGGATTCAAGGAAACACATGTACATGGATTAGGGAGTGGTTAACATGTAGAAAACAGAAAGTACTGATTACAGGATAAACCTCAGAAGGGAGTGTGGTAACCAGTGGTGTACCACAAGGGTTAGTATTAGGTCCTCTGCTATTCCTAATCTACATTAATGATTTAGATTCTGGTATAGTAAGCAAACTTGTTAAATTTGCAGATGACACAAAAATAAGAGGAGTGGCAAACACTGTTGCAGCAGCAAAGGTCATTCAAAATGATCTAGACAAGATTCAGAACTGGGCAGACACATGGCAAATGACATTTAATAAAGAAAAGTGTAAGGTACTGCACGCAGGAAATAAAAATGTACATTATAAATATCATATGGGAGATACTGAAATTGGAGAAGGAATCTATGAAAAAGACCTAGGAGTTTTTGTTGACTCAGAAATGTCTTCATTTAGACAATGTGGGGAAGCTATAAAAAAGGCTAACAAGATGCTCGGATACATTGTGAAAAGTGTTGAATTTAAATCAAGGGAAGTAATGTTAAAACTGTACAATGCACTAGTAAGACCTCATCTTGAATATGGTGTGCAGTTCTGGTCACCTCGCTATAAAAAAGATATTGCTGCTGTAGAAAGAGTGCAAAGAAGAGCGACCAGAATTATTCCGGGCTTAAAAGGCATGTCATATGCAGACAGGCTAAAAAAATTGAATCTGTTCAGTCTTGAACAAAGACGACTACGTGGCGACCTAATTCAAGCATTCAAAATTCTAAAAGGTATTGACAGTGTCGACCCAAGGGACCTTTTCAGCCTGAAAAAAGAAACAAGGACCACGGGTCACGGGTCACAACTGAAGATTAGACAAAGGGGCATTCAGAACAGAAAATAGGAGGCACTTTTTTACACAGAGAATTGTGAGGGTCTGGAATCAACTCCCCAGTAATGTTGTTGAAGCTGACACCCTGGGATCCTTCAAGAAGCTGCTTGATGAGATTCTGGGATCAATAAGCTACTAACAACCAAACGATCAAGATGTGCCGAATGGCCTCCTCTCGTTTGTAAACTTCTTATGTTCTTATGTTCTTATGTTCTTAAAAGATTTTGTGAATAAAAGAATTGGAGAGATGAGTTGAGATTCCGATGAAAGGTGAATCCCACGTCCTCGCCGTGTGATCCCTTTCCGGGACGGAGGTGTGCCGATTCCTGATGCGTCGCAGTGAGAAGTCCTTTTCTGTGATGTCAGCAAAGCTGTGCTGCAGTTGCCGTGGTCGCTTGTTGACAGTTTTGGTAAACAGAGACCTGGAGCATTGTTGTATTTTTCAATAGTAGCTAATTATTCAAACAACTCAATACCAGCAAAAGTGTTTTTTTTTAAATAAATACACTGAAGTATGACAGAGTCAAGCAGACATCAGGTTAAGGACTTTGTTTCTTTCAGAAGCATTCAGATGTTTCAAAGTGCGACGTGACCTCACTCCCGATACAGTGTTGTGATTGAAGACAGGCAGGCATCAAGCAAGCATGGAGATGGTAGGGAGGCATAGCGAGCATCGATGTCCAAGAAACACGGGTTTTTATTTACTTAAAAAGTGTGATTGTTTCACAGTTCCACCAATTGTTGAAGCCGTATTCAAATGATCTAATCATCTTGTTCGATAGGTCAGTTCTCCAGAATAGGCTGATTCAAAATCACCTGGGTAAGTGATTGGCAGGTTAGAAGCAGGGTGTTCCTACCTCGTTGAAGTTATAAATCTATCGATTAATACTTCCAAGTGAAGTTGAAACTTGACAAAATACATAAATGTTTGTGTTGGTCGTAGCTTCCTACAAGTTTCCATTTCCCCATGAAATTCTCATCTCATGCATGTGAGAATTGTTCATATTAGCTGGAGGAAAAGTAATCAAATACTTCCTGTAAGTTTTTTTGGTTTCAGTATTGTGATTTCTGAGTTTAAACTAAATAATCCATAATTTTTTATACTTATGAACACTCGTGGTAATTTTCAACTAGAACCATTCACGGATAATATCGTTTTTAATGACATCTTTCAGAGTTAGTCTCCATAGGAACAAATGAGTCGTGTGTCATTTCATCCAATTCCACCAGGGGTCACTCTTCATTGTTCTTGATATTCTAGTTCTCCTGGCCGCCTATCATACTCTTTGAACCACGATCAGAAGTGTGACCGAGCAGGCTTGTTAGTTTTTCCTATTTACGTTAAATAGCGTGTCTGTTTTAGCAAGCCAGTTTAATTGTCCTTTTAGTGAAAAAAAAACTTTGATGTGGAAATATCTGGACATGTATAAAATATCTGGAATTTATTTCACAGTGTGCGTGTGAGGCGTCTGCAGTTTAGTTTTCGGGAACTTGCGTGACTCCCTAGAAAAATCTGTGGGAGTTTTTCAAGCAACAGAACGATCTGACACAAGAAGAAAAAAAAAATACTTCTGTGACAGGCAAAGTAACGGTAAAACTAGTTGTCCCTCACACAATCTTTTTATTCCAGGTGTCGGGCAATATGAATTGCACACCCGATACAGTATGATTTCCATTACACGAGAGTAGATGTTAAAACTTCATGCTGATTTGATCTCGGCTCTCGCCAAGATAAGCACCAACTAAGACGTAGCTTTACAGTAAACTAATGTGATCCATATGTGTCTCCATCCATTTGCATTTGTTTTCCATCTGATGATGTAGATATCCTTCTGTCTGGTGTTGATGGCTGAAGTGTAATGCTGGCTCCAGGGATCAGCTTATTTTGCCTCCCCAGCGCATCAGCACACACAACGGCTGCGATGCTGGCTGTGGGGATCAACCACAGTGCGGCCTCCCCAGCACATCAGCATGACAACCGTCTGTATTGAGCTAAGTAGGGTACATCTCTGGGGTCTTCAAGTGGGCACCTTCCATCCTCAGTGTTTCGTCGACTAGCCCACGACACCTCAAGAGGGCTCGACGGTGATTCTGGCGTCCCAGCATCACCCCCCTCCGTCCCCACTCAACTCAGCCCAGCTTACTTACCTGTACATCAGCGTTTCTTTCTGTTGTGCTTGAGGTCCCCAGCCAGAATCGTTCCGTCTCAACCACAGCCAGTTGCTGCTCCTCTCTGCTGCTTCAGATAAGTTCTTCACTGTGTGACGCAACTCTTGGCCACTGAATCCGACGTCTCTGAGAAACCGGGTTGTAGAGAGTGCCACAAATCCTCGACAACCCACTTCCACTGGGTAAACCCGGACTCTCCATCCTCACTGTTCCGTTTCAGTGGCTAGTTGAGCATACTGCAGTTTTTTCCTCTCGTACGCCTCATCTGCAGCATCCTCCCATGGCACTGTTAACTCTACCAGGTGAACAAGGCGAGCTGATCCAGACCACAAGACAATATCTGGTCGAAGGTTAGTGGTGGCAATCTCAGGTGGAAAAATAAACCGTTGACCAACATCTGCCAGCATTTTCAAGTCTCTAGCAGCTTCCAGTTGTCCTGGGTGAGAATTGGTTTTAACACCTTTTCTTGGTGGTTGCTCTCCTGGGTGGAGGAATGTTGTCTTTTGTGTGTAATGTTTTGATGAAACAGGTGGCAACTTATTGGTCATGTTACGTTTGTCTTCCAATGCTAAGGCCAAACATCGCAGCACCTGGTCATGGCGCCAAGTAAACCGTCCTTGGCTAAGAGCCACCTTACATCCTATCAAAATGTGCCTTAATGTTGCAGGTGATGAACAAAGGACATGAGGGATCCTCTCCTACCCAGAGGTAGAGCCAATGTTGCGTTGTTCCACACTCTCCCTGCTTGGCCTGGGAAATGGCCTCTATACACCTCATCCTCTCCTGCTTTTGCACCTCGTTGACTACCAGCTTCCTCCTTTGAGCTGGGGCTGCATTGTGCCATGTAGGAGGAGCTGAACTGAGACCAAGACCCCCTCTTCCATGCTGAACTTGCCCCATGATATCACCAATTCGAAGGGCAGCCTTTGCATCTTCCACAGCTTTCTTTGCTAACCACTTTCTTCCAGTTTTCAACACAGGTGCTGCCTCCCTTACGCATTTGTCACGTGACTCTACTAATGTCATTTCCAGTCTGACCTTGGCGCACTTAAACTCCTCGGTTAGAGCGGAGACTGGTAGCTGCAGTATTCCTTTACCATAAAGTCCCACTCTGCTGAGGGAGCGTGGAACTCCCAACCATTTCTTGATGTATGAACTGATTAAAGCTTCCAGCTTCTCAACTGTTGTCAAAGAAACCTCGTATACAGTCAGTGGCCACAGCAACCTTGGCAGTAGACCAAACTGAAAGCACCAGAGTTTTAGTTTGCCTGGTAGAGCGCAGCTGTCTATGGTCTTCAACCCTTCCACTGCTTGTTGTCTAACTTCTCCCACACGAACTGTGTCCTTTAGATCCCCGTCCTACCAGTATGTATTGTTAGTGGAATTTTATATTTTTGCTAAAAATGTTTGTGTTTATTTTTTCATACGTGAAAAACGTATAATAAAAGGCTTGCAAATATTGTTAAATAACCGGTTTTGTTTTCAAAGCTTAATCTCTGCATTTACTCTCTCTCTCTCGTTGAGGATTGTGGGAGGGGCGTGTGAGGCGGTTGAGGAAGCTGGAGGTTTGTAGGAGGAAGGTTTGTTTGGATTTAGTTAATCCCTTGATTATATATATATATATATATATATATATATATATATATATATATATATATATATATATATATATATATATAGTAGCGGTTTCAGGGATTGTGTTATGGATGGACGTTATGTGCCTGCGAGGTTTCTTTATTTTTTGGCTGCCAGGACCACGGACAGCAATGTGAAGTATTCCACAGAGGCAGGACCACGGACAGCTCAGTGGAAACTTCTAGACTGCAGCAGAACAGCCACACCTGTCTCCAGTTGTAATCAGATCCAAACTGCAGACAGGTGATACTAATCAGTTGCTCTTTTTAACCGCACCCTGGATTTCTTTCTTTGTCTATTTTTTGACCCTGGCAGGTGAAGGAGTAGGTGGTGTTTAGAGAGAGAACGTGTACCGTGGAGAAGGAGGTTTTACAGAGATAATTACAACAAGGATTGAACAGTACACGACAAACTAGGACTGGACTGGAGAACTCGAACGGCACTTGGACCCACCTTCTGTATGAAAAAGACCCTCGGTAACAAACCCCGGCTTGAAAAGACAACGCTTGAAGGACCTCCCACTGGCAGCGGATTATTTACTTTGGTTGTTTTGATTTTTATTTATCAAGAACGCTGTCAAAGCCTGAAAATAATAAACAGGTTTTAAACCTTTACTTGGACTTGTGTTGTGTGGCTTTATGTGTAAACCCCGCCTTACAAACAACCCGCCCCAGAAACCGCTGCATTGGTGGAGAATGCGGGCAGGGCAGTGAGGTTACACACAGATGCACAAAAATAAAAAAAAAAATAAAAAAAAAAAAATATATATATACAAAAATTAACTGCTGAAATCACTGCAGTGAAAATTGCTCATCAGACTGCTGGTCTACCTATCGTGGCTGCTCGGTATCTGTAGAAAATGACGCCGGGTGACGACGTTGAGGCTTTCCTAAAGACATTTGAGTGCACTGCAGAACGAGAGGTTTGGCCAAAGATAAAGTGGGCGGGAATACTGGCTCCATTTCTCTGTGGGGAAGCACAAAAAGCGTGGTCTGATCTGGAGGCAACAGAAGCCAATAACTATGACAAATTGAAGAAGGAAATATTAGCACGGTTGGGAGTCACTGTCTCTTTGAGAGCACAGCGATTCCATACTTGGACATATCAACCCGAGAAGGCACCCAGATCACAGATGTTTGACCTTGTCCACCTAGCAAAAAAATGGCTGGAGCCCTCAGTACTGGTGCTATCATGGAAAGAATAGTGATTGACCACTTCATTCGAGGCTTACCTTACAAGCTAAAGAAGGTTGTCAGCCAGGGTAGTCTCACCACAGCGGACGGAGTGGTGGACCTCGTTGAGAGATGTCGAGCAACTGACGAACTGCTCAAACCCAGCCTTCTGGACAGAACCACCCATGAAAAGAGAGGCCTCAAAGAAGGAGGAAGGATAACATCCCAACTTCAGCCACCCTGGGTTTGGAAAGAAAGAAGCCAAAGGGCAGATGAGGAACATATGCTCCAGGACCCTGTTTCCCCACCTGAAGCAAAGATGAGGAATAGGCAGTTTGTTGACACAGACACCCGAGAGTGCTACAACTGTGGCGAAACAGGACACATCACATGGAACTGTCCCAAGAAGGCGGAATCTATGCAGGTCAACACTTCCAATATACACCACTGCCATGTCATTTCTGCCCATGTCCAAGCCCACCGCCACCCACCGCACCTCAGTGGGGTACAAGTACAAGGGAAAGAAGTAGATGCTCTTCTTGACTCCGGGAGCATGGTCTCCCTTATCATGCCTTCACTAATAACCCAGCCGCAGATGACTGCAGCTCCAACCATGGACATCACCTGTGTACACGGGGACACCAAATCTTATCCAACTGCAGATGTAGAGGTTAACACCACCAGAGGGCGGTTCAGAGGTAACCTAGGATTGATTGATTGATTGATAGCAGGTGTATCATATTAACCTGTTAAAAAAGTGGGTAAGCCAAGAAGCACTGTGGTGTAAAGAAAACATACAGAAGTCAGTGTTTTCAACCACTTTTTCTTCTTCAGAGAACCTGCTGGAAGAAATTTCCATTGGAGATGTATCGCTTTCCCAGACCCAGGAGCTACGTGAGTTGGTTATGAAAAATAAAGATGTGTTTTCTTCCTTACCAGGACACACCCATCGCATCCAACATGACATCATTACGCCTCCTGGGATACGGGTCCATCAAAAACCTTATCGGGCGCCAGAGGCGAAGAGAGTGGCAATAAAAGAAGTGAGAAAGATGTTGGAACTGGGAATCATTGAAGAATCACACAGTGTGTGGTCCTGCCCGATAGTCCTGGTGTCAAAAACGATTCTGTAATGACTTCCATAAGTTGAATGCAATTTCTGAATTTGATGCTTATCCCATGCCGAGAATAGATGAGATGATAGAAAGACTGGGAGATGCACGATTCATTAGTACACTTGACCTAACCAAGGGATATTGGCAGGTTCCTCTGACCCCAGCAGCTCATGAGAAGACTGTGTTCTCTACTCCAGACGGCCTGTTCCAATATGTGCGACTGCCCTTTGGACTTCATGGAGCCCCTGCCACGTTTCAAAGGCTGAAGGACCGCATTCTGCGCCCACATCAATCCTATGCTGCAGCATATCTGGACGATGTGATAATCCACAGCCACACATGGGAGGAGCACCTAATCCGGTTAACAGCGGTCATCGATGCCCTTCGGCAAGCAGGACTCCCGGCCAACCCAAAGAAATGCATACTGGGGGTAAGAGAAGCAAAGTATTTGGGCTATTCCATAGGGCAAGGGTTGATCAAACCACAGGAGAAGAAGGTCTCTGCAATCCAGAATTGGCCTCGACCAATAAATAAGAAACAGGTACGTGCTTTCCTGGGAATAACTGGTTATTAGAGACGTTTCGTCCAGGATATGCAATCATTTCAGGACCTCTGTGTGACCTGACCCGGAATGCCCAACCTGCCATGGTACATGGAACCCTGAGGCCGAAGAGGCATTTCAAAAACTGAAAACTGCCTTATGCACGGCCCCTGTGTTGTATTCGCCAGATTTCTCGAAGCCTCTGATTGTACAGACAGATGCATCGGACACTGGAATTGAAGCTGTATTCTCAAGAATATGCAAGAAGTTAATGGAGAGGAACATTCTGTGCTGTGCATTAGCCGTAAGTTGATTCCCCGTGAAATGAAATATGCAACAATTGAAAAAGAGTGTTTGGCGATTAAATTGGCTCTGGAGTCCTTGAAATATTATATTCTGGGCCGCAAGTTTGTATTGATGACAGATCATGCTCCCCTTACCTGGATGAAGCAGAATAAGGACTCTAACGCCCGGATCACCCGTTGGTTCCTCAGCCTTCAGCCCTTCCACTATCGGATCGTCCACCATTCTGGTTCTAAACATGGTAATGCTGATGCCATGTCTCGTATGCATGCCATGTTTTCCTCGACCTCTCTGACCACAGGGTCAACGCTGGGGGGGCAGGTATGTAGCGGTTTCAGGGGTTGTGTTATGGATGGACGTTATGTGCCTGCGAGGTTTCTTTGTTTTTTGGCTGCCAGGACCACGGACAGCAATGTGAAGTATTCCACAGAGGCAGGACCACGGACAGCTCAGTGGAAACTTCTAGACTGCAGCAGAACAGCCACACCTGTCTCCAGTTGTAATCAGAGCCAAACTGCAGACAGGTGATACTAATCAGTTGCTCTATTTAACCGCACCCTGGATTTCTTTCTTTGTCTTTTTTTGACCCTGGCAGGTGAAGGAGTAGGTGGTGTTTAGAGAGAGAACGTGTACTGTGGAGAAGGAGGTTTTACAGAGATAATTACAACAAGGATTGAACAGTCCACGACAAACTAGGACTGGACTGGAGAACTCGAACGGCACTTGGACCCACCTTCTGTATGAAAAGACCCTCGGTAACAAACCCCGGCTTGAAAAGACAACGCTTGAAGGACCTCCCACTGGCAGCGGATTATTTACTTTGGTTGTTTTGATTTTTATTTATCAAGAACGCTGTCAAAGCCTGAAAATAATAAACAGGTTTTAAACCTTTATTTGGACTTGTGTTGTGTGGCTTTATGTGTAAACCCCGCCTTACAAAGAACCCGATATATATATATATATATATATATAGTAGCATCACGTATGAACAAACGATTAGTTATTTTTTTTTAGTGACTCTCAAGATGTAGACACACTGGTTTAGGAGGGGTTTGTGCTGAAAGGGAGTCTGGTGATGGTGTCCCCGTTAGCTACCCCAACAGCTGAAGTCACTCTGTCCAATGTCCCACCATTCTTAAAAAACGAGCTGTTAGAAGAAGAACTAATGAGATACGGGAAGTTACTGTCTCTGATTCGGTTTGTACCTTTGGGATGTAAGGATCCCAAATTAATACATGTATTTCTTTTAGAAGGCAGGTTTTTTTGTTATTAAATAAGCCCAATGAAGAAATCGATGTAGCTTGGACCTTCAATGTAGAAGGGAGTCATTGTGTAGTTTTTGCAAGCACTGACACATTACAATGTTTTAAATGTGGAGCTTGTGGGCATCAACGGAAAAACTGCTCGGTAAAAGAGAGTGAGGGTGTGCAGGAAGGACAGGGTGAGACTGGTGGGGGGGCTGTCAGGGATGATCGAGGAGGGCAAAAGGATGAGCCGCTGCAGTCAGAGATGTCTGCGGGACCGAGTGAGTGGGCAGAGCCTGCAGTACAGTTAACACGAAAAGAAAACAAGGACAGAGATACTGCTGACAGTCAAGGTTTTATTATGGTTGAAAAACAGAAAAGAAATAAAAAAAATGATAAAACTGTTAAAGAAAATGAGAGCATGTTGGAGCGGAGCTCTGTAGCGGTCTCCTCGGATCTTGGGCTGGCTCAACACACCTGCTTTGAAGCGGGTGGTGGGGGTGGTTGTGCCTGGGTCTGATAGGAGACTGAGGTCTGGGTTGGGTGGCCACGGCACTGCGGGAGTGGAACCCCGTGATGTTGGGGCTCCTGATTTGAACCCTGGGGGGAATCATGGTAGCTCTGGGTCTCAACATGGGGCTGCGGTGCGCCCTTGTTCCGAGGGAGAGGATCAAAGCGCTGAGTCTATACTTGGCTGCTGTGAATCCGTCTCTGCCCGACTCACCGCAATCAGCAGCAGTTGAAGAGGGAGAAGAAAAACTGAAAACTGCAGCAGCAGCGGTGGAGAATGACAGCAACGATGAGTATGAGGAGGGGATGGATGAGGCAGAAGAAGTAGAGGCCTCATACTCTTCACTTTTCTCTAACATTCCTGACAGCCAAACTGCCAAGAAAAAGTTGTACTCGGCAAATGAAATAGGTGAGTTTTTGGATGTGACTAAAGGTAGGAGAGATATTGCTATAAAGCAGACCTTTCCAGATTTAAAACTGTTTTTGATCTCAGCGCATATAGCTCTTAAAAAAGCTACAATAAAAGAAATAGATCAGCCAAAGCGGTATAGACTTAAAAAAATTATGCAAACGGTAAGGAAAATGTTGAATCGGAAAATTAAAACGTAATGTTTCTAAAGGATACGTTTTATAAAAAAATATATATCGTTTACTGTTTGTTTATTCTTGGTTGTTTTAAATCTTTTAGCCCTCATGGATACAATTAATTTTATTTCTTTTAACATAAATGGTTGTAGACAATATTTTAAGAGAGCACAATTATTTGAATTTTTAGAACAAAAGCGGGTGGGAGTGGCTTTTATTCAAGAGACACACACAGATCTAGATAAGGAGGCAGTATGGTTGTGTGAATGGAGAGGAAGGTGTGTGCTGAGCCATGGATCGAATAATAGTGCAGGGGTGGCGGTGCTCTTTTGACCAGACATGGAACTTAATATTTTGGTCTGGAGGTGTCTGCATCCCACCACTGGACAATACACGTGGTCACATTGCATCTCTCACCATATAGTCAGAGCTAGATTAGACAGGATATATATATACCCAGATGTCTTCTTAATACATTTATAAGGGCAACAATAACACCAAATAGTTTATCTGATCATCACTGTGTAATAATCACAGCAATTAAAAATAAAGAAATACATAGTGCATCATATTGGCACCTAAATGTTAAATTACTACAAGATGTTAGTTTTACAAAACAATTTCAAGATTTTTGGCAAAAATGGAAAGAACAGAAAAGTCAATTTAGAAATTTAAGGCAGTGGTGGGATATAGGGAAGATGCAAATTAAGTTATTGTGTCAGCAGTACACCGCAGACGTAAACAAGTCATTGAATGCAGTCACGAGAGAGCTGGAGAGAGAAATCCTCCAGCTTGAAACTGAGCAGAGCACGTCAACACAGGAGATCCTGGGGGAGCATAGAGAAGCTTTAAGCAGCATGCTGGAGGAGAAAGTGCGGGGGGCACAAGTGAGATCCAGGTTCATAGAGTTGAGGGATATGGATGCCCCTACAAGTTTCTTTTTCAGGGGTTGGAGAAGAAGAGAGCCAACAGTAAACGGCTGCACTGTGTCCGGTTGCCGTGCAGCAAGGAGCTGACAGGCCAGGAGGAGGTCAGCGAGGCGGCAGTGTGCTTTTATGAGGAGCTGTATGCCTGTGAGCCATGTGTTCGGCGGTTATTAACACATTGTTGGATGGGCTGCCCAGACTGAGTCAGGAAGAGCAGCGTAGTTTGGATATGAAACAGTGTTTCCAGGTGCTGCTATCATGAAGCTGGCAAAAGGAAAAGCTCCAGGGATAGATGGACTGTCAGCTGAGTTCTACCAACACTTTTGGAAAGACTTGGGACCGGACTTGTTTCTGGTGCTACAGGAAAGCCTGCAGGCAGGGGAGTTGCCACTCAGTTGCCGGAGGGCTGTAATTAGTCTGTTGCCAAAAAAAGGGGATTTGTGTTTGATCAAAAACTGGAGACCAGTAGCGCTTTTATAATGTAATTTAAAATGTTTTTCAAAGTGTTTGGGAATGAGATTGAAAAATTGCATGGACAAGATAATTAATCCAGATCAGACTTATTGTATACTGGGAGAGAATTTTTGATAACGTATTTTTAATAAGGGATTTTTTATCATTAGCCAAAAATGGTGATTTTAATGTGGGTCAGGTTTCCTTAGACCAGGAAAAAGCCTTTAACCGCGTCGACCATTGCTACCTTTTTAAAACTCTGGAAGCCTTCGGGTTTGGCCCTGGTTTTATTAAATGTATTAAGCTCTTATATAACAATGTTTTTAGTGTTTTAAAAATAAACAGTGGGTTGAGTAGACCCTTTCCAGTGTGCAGGGGGATTAGGCAGGGCTGCTCCCTGTCGGGGATGCTGTACGTCATCTCTATTGAGCCCTTGTTGGCTCGGCTGAGGAGCAGGCTGGTGGGATGGACAGTGCCCAACATGGCCCCTGAAGCCGCAGTGAGTGTCAGCCTATGCTGATGATATTACTGTTTTTATCATCAGTAATAGAGATGTTCAGGAATTGCAGCAGAGCTTTAATATTTTTCAGAGAGTGTCATCAGCAAAGATAAATTGGGCCAAAAGTGATGCTTTTTTGTCAGGGAGCTAGCAGGAGGGCGGCCCTCCTTTATTTCCCCAAGTGTTGAGGTGGGGTAGGATGGGGGTGAAGGTGCTGGGAGTGTATCTTGGTACAGATTGGGAGGGCCTGATAGAGAAGGTGAAGGCTTGATTAGATCAGTGGCAAGGGCTGTCTTACAGAGGGAGGGTTCTGGTGATTAATAATCTGGCTGCATCAATGTTATGGCACAGGTTGGTGTGTCTAGATCCACAGAGAAACCTAGTAGACAGCATTCGGAAGCTTTTGGTGGAGTTTTTTTTGCTCCATTTTTCCCGTGCCCATGTCCAGCCGACAAAATGAATGAGCCACTACTCCTGCCCGTCCCCACCAATCGTAGCGGCCGTCCCAACCGGATGAAAATCTTACGCCGAATGCGTGAGGCAGTCTTCCCAGCGACAGCGAGTGGAAGCGACAGCGAGTGGGAGAAGTACAGCGTGGAAAAGTACAGAGCAGTTTCGAAGCAGAAAGGAGAAATTGCATCTTGAATTGCTTTAATCAGAAAACAGAGGACATTGGGGAAACACAGCAGCAGCTCAAAGTCAAACAGCCGCGTGTGTTTTTCTGATAACAAACAAGCTGAAACTCGGAGCAGCTGATTCAAATTCAGCGCCGTTTTGAGACACGGGCGAGGGGAGGAGCCGACAGCACAGCAGAACAACGCAGTTAAACGAGGCAGTCTTCCCAGCGACAGCGAGTGGAAGCGACAGCGAGTGGGAGAAGTACAGCGTGGAAAAGTACAGAGCAGTTTCGAAGCAGAAAGGAGAAATTGCATCTTGAATTGCTTTAATCAGAAAACAGAGGACATTGGGGAAACACAGCAGCAGCTCAAAGTCAAACAGCCGCGTGTGTTTTTCTGATAACAAACAAGCTGAAACTCGGAGCAGCTGATTCAAATTCAGCGCCGTTTTTGAGACACGGGCGAGGGGAGGAGCCGACAGCACAGCAGAACAACGCAGTTAAACGAGGCAGTCTTCCCAGCGACAGCGAGTGGAAGCGACAGTGAGTGGGAGAAGTACAGCGTGGAAAAGTACAGAGCAGTTTCGAAGCAGGTTTGAAAGCAGGTTGACAGCTGCAGAAGAAACTAAACTTAAAAAAAAAAACCCTCAACATGGTCTTCAAGCCAGTAATCTGTGACACCTGCTTGATGTGGGAAATCCGAGAAAACCCAGTGGAGCTAAACCAAGTGTGCGTAAAGTGCTGCGCGATCCAGGATTTGCATAAACTAGTAAGTATGCTAGAAATGGAGCTGGAAGAAATGAGACAGCAACAGGAACTTGAGGAACTGGTACACCCACAATTCATGGGAGTCGGCATCACCCCTCACAGAATGAAAGCCTCCAGGGAGATAGAAGGTCAGAACAGCTGGGTTTAGGTAGGCAGAAGCAGGGAAAAAAAGAAACTTTGTCAAACACAACCAGCAGAAATCAAAACAACCCACAGATTTGAGTCACTTCAGAATTTTGAGTGTGCAGAACCAACAACAAGAGAATGAAAAGGAACAACATC